>NC_134217.1:44291038-44294614 GCF_965140235.1 Caretta caretta
GTTAGGGTTAGGGTTAGGGTTAGGGTTAGGGTTAGGGTTAGGGTTAGGGTTAGGGTTAGGGTTAGGGTTAGGGTTAGGGTTAGGGTTAGGGTTAGGGTTAGGGTTAGGGTTAGGGTTAGGGTTAGGGTTAGGGTTAGGGTTAGGGTTAGGGTTAGGGTTAGGGTTAGGGTTAGGGTTAGGGTTAGGGTTAGGGTTAGGGTTAGGGTTAGGGTTAGGGTTAGGGTTAGGGTTAGGGTTAGGGTTAGGGTTAGGGTTAGGGTTAGGGTTAGGGTTAGGGTTAGGGTTAGGGTTAGGGTTAGGGTTAGGGTTAGGGTTAGGGTTAGGGTTAGGGTTAGGGTTAGGGTTAGGGTTAGGGTTAGGGTTAGGGTTAGGGTTAGGGTTAGGGTTAGGGTTAGGGTTAGGGTTAGGGTTAGGGTTAGGGTTAGGGTTAGGGTTAGGGTTAGGGTTAGGGTTAGGGTTAGGGTTAGGGTTAGGGTTAGGGTTAGGGTTAGGGTTAGGGTTAGGGTTAGGGTTAGGGTTAGGGTTAGGGTTAGGGTTAGGGTTAGGGTTAGGGTTAGGGTTAGGGTTAGGGTTAGGGTTAGGGTTAGGGTTAGGGTTAGGGTTAGGGTTAGGGTTAGGGTTAGGGTTAGGGTTAGGGTTAGGGTTAGGGTTAGGGTTAGGGTTAGGGTTAGGGTTAGGGTTAGGGTTAGGGTTAGGGTTAGGGTTAGGGTTAGGGTTAGGGTTAGGGTTAGGGTTAGGGTTAGGGTTAGGGTTAGGGTTAGGGTTAGGGTTAGGGTTAGGGTTAGGGTTAGGGTTAGGGTTAGGGTTAGGGTTAGGGTTAGGGTTAGGGTTAGGGTTAGGGTTAGGGTTAGGGTTAGGGTTAGGGTTAGGGTTAGGGTTAGGGTTAGGGTTAGGGTTAGGGTTAGGGTTAGGGTTAGGGTTAGGGTTAGGGTTAGGGTTAGGGTTAGGGTTAGGGTTAGGGTTAGGGTTAGGGTTAGGGTTAGGGTTAGGGTTAGGGTTAGGGTTAGGGTTAGGGTTAGGGTTAGGGTTAGGGTTAGGGTTAGGGTTAGGGTTAGGGTTAGGGTTAGGGTTAGGGTTAGGGTTAGGGTTAGGGTTAGGGTTAGGGTTAGGGTTAGGGTTAGGGTTAGGGTTAGGGTTAGGGTTAGGGTTAGGGTTAGGGTTAGGGTTAGGGTTAGGGTTAGGGTTAGGGTTAGGGTTAGGGTTAGGGTTAGGGTTAGGGTTAGGGTTAGGGTTAGGGTTAGGGTTAGGGTTAGGGTTAGGGTTAGGGTTAGGGTTAGGGTTAGGGTTAGGGTTAGGGTTAGGGTTAGGGTTAGGGTTAGGGTTAGGGTTAGGGTTAGGGTTAGGGTTAGGGTTAGGGTTAGGGTTAGGGTTAGGGTTAGGGTTAGGGTTAGGGTTAGGGTTAGGGTTAGGGTTAGGGTTAGGGTTAGGGTTAGGGTTAGGGTTAGGGTTAGGGTTAGGGTTAGGGTTAGGGTTAGGGTTAGGGTTAGGGTTAGGGTTAGGGTTAGGGTTAGGGTTAGGGTTAGGGTTAGGGTTAGGGTTAGGGTTAGGGTTAGGGTTAGGGTTAGGGTTAGGGTTAGGGTTAGGGTTAGGGTTAGGGTTAGGGTTAGGGTTAGGGTTAGGGTTAGGGTTAGGGTTAGGGTTAGGGTTAGGGTTAGGGTTAGGGTTAGGGTTAGGGTTAGGGTTAGGGTTAGGGTTAGGGTTAGGGTTAGGGTTAGGGTTAGGGTTAGGGTTAGGGTTAGGGTTAGGGTTAGGGTTAGGGTTAGGGTTAGGGTTAGGGTTAGGGTTAGGGTTAGGGTTAGGGTTAGGGTTAGGGTTAGGGTTAGGGTTAGGGTTAGGGTTAGGGTTAGGGTTAGGGTTAGGGTTAGGGTTAGGGTTAGGGTTAGGGTTAGGGTTAGGGTTAGGGTTAGGGTTAGGGTTAGGGTTAGGGTTAGGGTTAGGGTTAGGGTTAGGGTTAGGGTTAGGGTTAGGGTTAGGGTTAGGGTTAGGGTTAGGGTTAGGGTTAGGGTTAGGGTTAGGGTTAGGGTTAGGGTTAGGGTTAGGGTTAGGGTTAGGGTTAGGGTTAGGGTTAGGGTTAGGGTTAGGGTTAGGGTTAGGGTTAGGGTTAGGGTTAGGGTTAGGGTTAGGGTTAGGGTTAGGGTTAGGGTTAGGGTTAGGGTTAGGGTTAGGGTTAGGGTTAGGGTTAGGGTTAGGGTTAGGGTTAGGGTTAGGGTTAGGGTTAGGGTTAGGGTTAGGGTTAGGGTTAGGGTTAGGGTTAGGGTTAGGGTTAGGGTTAGGGTTAGGGTTAGGGTTAGGGTTAGGGTTAGGGTTAGGGTTAGGGTTAGGGTTAGGGTTAGGGTTAGGGTTAGGGTTAGGGTTAGGGTTAGGGTTAGGGTTAGGGTTAGGGTTAGGGTTAGGGTTAGGGTTAGGGTTAGGGTTAGGGTTAGGGTTAGGGTTAGGGTTAGGGTTAGGGTTAGGGTTAGGGTTAGGGTTAGGGTTAGGGTTAGGGTTAGGGTTAGGGTTAGGGTTAGGGTTAGGGTTAGGGTTAGGGTTAGGGTTAGGGTTAGGGTTAGGGTTAGGGTTAGGGTTAGGGTTAGGGTTAGGGTTAGGGTTAGGGTTAGGGTTAGGGTTAGGGTTAGGGTTAGGGTTAGGGTTAGGGTTAGGGTTAGGGTTAGGGTTAGGGTTAGGGTTAGGGTTAGGGTTAGGGTTAGGGTTAGGGTTAGGGTTAGGGTTAGGGTTAGGGTTAGGGTTAGGGTTAGGGTTAGGGTTAGGGTTAGGGTTAGGGTTAGGGTTAGGGTTAGGGTTAGGGTTAGGGTTAGGGTTAGGGTTAGGGTTAGGGTTAGGGTTAGGGTTAGGGTTAGGGTTAGGGTTAGGGTTAGGGTTAGGGTTAGGGTTAGGGTTAGGGTTAGGGTTAGGGTTAGGGTTAGGGTTAGGGTTAGGGTTAGGGTTAGGGTTAGGGTTAGGGTTAGGGTTAGGGTTAGGGTTAGGGTTAGGGTTAGGGTTAGGGTTAGGGTTAGGGTTAGGGTTAGGGTTAGGGTTAGGGTTAGGGTTAGGGTTAGGGTTAGGGTTAGGGTTAGGGTTAGGGTTAGGGTTAGGGTTAGGGTTAGGGTTAGGGTTAGGGTTAGGGTTAGGGTTAGGGTTAGGGTTAGGGTTAGGGTTAGGGTTAGGGTTAGGGTTAGGGTTAGGGTTAGGGTTAGGGTTAGGGTTAGGGTTAGGGTTAGGGTTAGGGTTAGGGTTAGGGTTAGGGTTAGGGTTAGGGTTAGGGTTAGGGTTAGGGTTAGGGTTAGGGTTAGGGTTAGGGTTAGGGTTAGGGTTAGGGTTAGGGTTAGGGTTAGGGTTAGGGTTAGGGTTAGGGTTAGGGTTAGGGTTAGGGTTAGGGTTAGGGTTAGGGTTAGGGTTAGGGTTAGGGTTAGGGTTAGGGTTAGGGTTAGGGTTAGGGTTAGGGTTAGGGTTAGGGTTAGGGTTAGGGTTAGGGTTAGGGTTAGGGTTAGGGTTAGGGTTAGGGTTAGGGTTAGGGTTAGGGTTAGGGTTAGGGTTAGGGTTAGGGTTAGGGTTAGGGTTAGGGTTAGGGTTAGGGTTAGGGATAGGGTTAGGGTTAGG
>NC_134218.1:0-15000 GCF_965140235.1 Caretta caretta
TAACCCTAACCCTAACCCTAACCCTAACCCTAACCCTAACCCTAACCCTAACCCTAACCCTAACCCTAACCCTAACCCTAACCCTAACCCTAACCCTAACCCTAACCCTAACCCTAACCTCCTAACCCTAACCCTAACCCTAACCCTAACCCTAACCCTAACCCTAACCCTAACCCTAACCCTAACCCTAACCCTAACCCTAACCCTAACCCTAACCCTAACCCTAACCCTAACCCTAACCCTAACCCTAACCCTAACCCTAACCCTAACCCTAACCCTAACCCTAACCCTAACCCTAACCCTAACCCTAACCCTAACCCTAACCCTAACCCTAACCCTAACCCTAACCCTAACCCTAACCCTAACCCTAACCCTAACCCTAACCCTAACCCTAACCCTAACCCTAACCCTAACCCTAACCCTAACCCTAACCCTAACCCTAACCCTAACCCTAACCCTAACCCTAACCCTAACCCTAACCCTAACCCTAACCCTAACCCTAACCCTAACCCTAACCCTAACCCTAACCCTAACCCTAACCCTAACCCTAACCCTAACCCTAACCCTAACCCTAACCCTAACCCTAACCCTAACCCTAACCCTAACCCTAACCCTAACCCTAACCCTAACCCTAACCCTAACCCTAACCCTAACCCTAACCCTAACCCTAACCCTAACCCTAACCCTAACCCTAACCCTAACCCTAACCCTAACCCTAACCCTAACCCTAACCCTAACCCTAACCCTAACCCTAACCCTAACCCTAACCCTAACCCTAACCCTAACCCTAACCCTAACCCTAACCCTAACCCTAACCCTAACCCTAACCCTAACCCTAACCCTAACCCTAACCCTAACCCTAACCCTAACCCTAACCCTAACCCTAACCCTAACCCTAACCCTAACCCTAACCCTAACCCTAACCCTAACCCTAACCCTAACCCTAACCCTAACCCTAACCCTAACCCTAACCCTAACCCTAACCCTAACCCTAACCCTAACCCTAACCCTAACCCTAACCCTAACCCTAACCCTAACCCTAACCCTAACCCTAACCCTAACCCTAACCCTAACCCTAACCCTAACCCTAACCCTAACCCTAACCCTAACCCTAACCCTAACCCTAACCCTAACCCTAACCCTAACCCTAACCCTAACCCTAACCCTAACCCTAACCCTAACCCTAACCCTAACCCTAACCCTAACCCTAACCCTAACCCTAACCCTAACCCTAACCCTAACCCTAACCCTAACCCTAACCCTAACCCTAACCCTAACCCTAACCCTAACCCTAACCCTAACCCTAACCCTAACCCTAACCCTAACCCTAACCCTAACCCTAACCCTAACCCTAACCCTAACCCTAACCCTAACCCTAACCCTAACCCTAACCCTAACCCTAACCCTAACCCTAACCCTAACCCTAACCCTAACCCTAACCCTAACCCTAACCCTAACCCTAACCCTAACCCTAACCCTAACCCTAACCCTAACCCTAACCCTAACCCTAACCCTAACCCTAACCCTAACCCTAACCCTAACCCTAACCCTAACCCTAACCCTAACCCTAACCCTAACCCTAACCCTAACCCTAACCCTAACCCTAACCCTAACCCTAACCCTAACCCTAACCCTAACCCTAACCCTAACCCTAACCCTAACCCTAACCCTAACCCTAACCCTAACCCTAACCCTAACCCTAACCCTAACCCTAACCCTAACCCTAACCCTAACCCTAACCCTAACCCTAACCCTAACCCTAACCCTAACCCTAACCCTAACCCTAACCCTAACCCTAACCCTAACCCTAACCCTAACCCTAACCCTAACCCTAACCCTAACCCTAACCCTAACCCTAACCCTAACCCTAACCCTAACCCTAACCCTAACCCTAACCCTAACCCTAACCCTAACCCTAACCCTAACCCTAACCCTAACCCTAACCCTAACCCTAACCCTAACCCTAACCCTAACCCTAACCCTAACCCTAACCCTAACCCTAACCCTAACCCTAACCCTAACCCTAACCCTAACCCTAACCCTAACCCTAACCCTAACCCTAACCCTAACCCTAACCCTAACCCTAACCCTAACCCTAACCCTAACCCTAACCCTAACCCTAACCCTAACCCTAACCCTAACCCTAACCCTAACCCTAACCCTAACCCTAACCCTAACCCTAACCCTAACCCTAACCCTAACCCTAACCCTAACCCTAACCCTAACCCTAACCCTAACCCTAACCCTAACCCTAACCCTAACCCTAACCCTAACCCTAACCCTAACCCTAACCCTAACCCTAACCCTAACCCTAACCCTAACCCTAACCCTAACCCTAACCCTAACCCTAACCCTAACCCTAACCCTAACCCTAACCCTAACCCTAACCCTAACCCTAACCCTAACCCTAACCCTAACCCTAACCCTAACCCTAACCCTAACCCTAACCCTAACCCTAACCCTAACCCTAACCCTAACCCTAACCCTAACCCTAACCCTAACCCTAACCCTAACCCTAACCCTAACCCTAACCCTAACCCTAACCCTAACCCTAACCCTAACCCTAACCCTAACCCTAACCCTAACCCTAACCCTAACCCTAACCCTAACCCTAACCCTAACCCTAACCCTAACCCTAACCCTAACCCTAACCCTAACCCTAACCCTAACCCTAACCCTAACCCTAACCCTAACCCTAACCCTAACCCTAACCCTAACCCTAACCCTAACCCTAACCCTAACCCTAACCCTAACCCTAACCCTAACCCTAACCCTAACCCTAACCCTAACCCTAACCCTAACCCTAACCCTAACCCTAACCCTAACCCTAACCCTAACCCTAACCCTAACCCTAACCCTAACCCTAACCCTAACCCTAACCCTAACCCTAACCCTAACCCTAACCCTAACCCTAACCCTAACCCTAACCCTAACCCTAACCCTAACCCTAACCCTAACCCTAACCCTAACCCTAACCCTAACCCTAACCCTAACCCTAACCCTAACCCTAACCCTAACCCTAACCCTAACCCTAACCCTAACCCTAACCCTAACCCTAACCCTAACCCTAACCCTAACCCTAACCCTAACCCTAACCCTAACCCTAACCCTAACCCTAACCCTAACCCTAACCCTAACCCTAACCCTAACCCTAACCCTAACCCTAACCCTAACCCTAACCCTAACCCTAACCCTAACCCTAACCCTAACCCTAACCCTAACCCTAACCCTAACCCTAACCCTAACCCTAACCCTAACCCTAACCCTAACCCTAACCCTAACCCTAACCCTAACCCTAACCCTAACCCTAACCCTAACCCTAACCCTAACCCTAACCCTAACCCTAACCCTAACCCTAACCCTAACCCTAACCCTAACCCTAACCCTAACCCTAACCCTAACCCTAACCCTAACCCTAACCCTAACCCTAACCCTAACCCTAACCCTAACCCTAACCCTAACCCTAACCCTAACCCTAACCCTAACCCTAACCCTAACCCTAACCCTAACCCTAACCCTAACCCTAACCCTAACCCTAACCCTAACCCTAACCCTAACCCTAACCCTAACCCTAACCCTAACCCTAACCCTAACCCTAACCCTAACCCTAACCCTAACCCTAACCCTAACCCTAACCCTAACCCTAACCCTAACCCTAACCCTAACCCTAACCCTAACCCTAACCCTAACCCTAACCCTAACCCTAACCCTAACCCTAACCCTAACCCTAACCCTAACCCTAACCCTAACCCTAACCCTAACCCTAACCCTAACCCTAACCCTAACCCTAACCCTAACCCTAACCCTAACCCTAACCCTAACCCTAACCCTAACCCTAACCCTAACCCTAACCCTAACCCTAACCCTAACCCTAACCCTAACCCTAACCCTAACCCTAACCCTAACCCTAACCCTAACCCTAACCCTAACCCTAACCCTAACCCTAACCCTAACCCTAACCCTAACCCTAACCCTAACCCTAACCCTAACCCTAACCCTAACCCTAACCCTAACCCTAACCCTAACCCTAACCCTAACCCTAACCCTAACCCTAACCCTAACCCTAACCCTAACCCTAACCCTAACCCTAACCCTAACCCTAACCCTAACCCTAACCCTAACCCTAACCCTAACCCTAACCCTAACCCTAACCCTAACCCTAACCCTAACCCTAACCCTAACCCTAACCCTAACCCTAACCCTAACCCTAACCCTAACCCTAACCCTAACCCTAACCCTAACCCTAACCCTAACCCTAACCCTAACCCTAACCCTAACCCTAACCCTAACCCTAACCCTAACCCTAACCCTAACCCTAACCCTAACCCTAACCCTAACCCTAACCCTAACCCTAACCCTAACCCTAACCCTAACCCTAACCCTAACCCTAACCCTAACCCTAACCCTAACCCTAACCCTAACCCTAACCCTAACCCTAACCCTAACCCTAACCCTAACCCTAACCCTAACCCTAACCCTAACCCTAACCCTAACCCTAACCCTAACCCTAACCCTAACCCTAACCCTAACCCTAACCCTAACCCTAACCCTAACCCTAACCCTAACCCTAACCCTAACCCTAACCCTAACCCTAACCCTAACCCTAACCCTAACCCTAACCCTAACCCTAACCCTAACCCTAACCCTAACCCTAACCCTAACCCTAACCCTAACCCTAACCCTAACCCTAACCCTAACCCTAACCCTAACCCTAACCCTAACCCTAACCCTAACCCTAACCCTAACCCTAACCCTAACCCTAACCCTAACCCTAACCCTAACCCTAACCCTAACCCTAACCCTAACCCTAACCCTAACCCTAACCCTAACCCTAACCCTAACCCTAACCCTAACCCTAACCCTAACCCTAACCCTAACCCTAACCCTAACCCTAACCCTAACCCTAACCCTAACCCTAACCCTAACCCTAACCCTAACCCTAACCCTAACCCTAACCCTAACCCTAACCCTAACCCTAACCCTAACCCTAACCCTAACCCTAACCCTAACCCTAACCCTAACCCTAACCCTAACCCTAACCCTAACCCTAACCCTAACCCTAACCCTAACCCTAACCCTAACCCTAACCCTAACCCTAACCCTAACCCTAACCCTAACCCTAACCCTAACCCTAACCCTAACCCTAACCCTAACCCTAACCCTAACCCTAACCCTAACCCTAACCCTAACCCTAACCCTAACCCTAACCCTAACCCTAACCCTAACCCTAACCCTAACCCTAACCCTAACCCTAACCCTAACCCTAACCCTAACCCTAACCCTAACCCTAACCCTAACCCTAACCCTAACCCTAACCCTAACCCTAACCCTAACCCTAACCCTAACCCTAACCCTAACCCTAACCCTAACCCTAACCCTAACCCTAACCCTAACCCTAACCCTAACCCTAACCCTAACCCTAACCCTAACCCTAACCCTAACCCTAACCCTAACCCTAACCCTAACCCTAACCCTAACCCTAACCCTAACCCTAACCCTAACCCTAACCCTAACCCTAACCCTAACCCTAACCCTAACCCTAACCCTAACCCTAACCCTAACCCTAACCCTAACCCTAACCCTAACCCTAACCCTAACCCTAACCCTAACCCTAACCCTAACCCTAACCCTAACCCTAACCCTAACCCTAACCCTAACCCTAACCCTAACCCTAACCCTAACCCTAACCCTAACCCTAACCCTAACCCTAACCCTAACCCTAACCCTAACCCTAACCCTAACCCTAACCCTAACCCTAACCCTAACCCTAACCCTAACCCTAACCCTAACCCTAACCCTAACCCTAACCCTAACCCTAACCCTAACCCTAACCCTAACCCTAACCCTAACCCTAACCCTAACCCTAACCCTAACCCTAACCCTAACCCTAACCCTAACCCTAACCCTAACCCTAACCCTAACCCTAACCCTAACCCTAACCCTAACCCTAACCCTAACCCTAACCCTAACCCTAACCCTAACCCTAACCCTAACCCTAACCCTAACCCTAACCCTAACCCTAACCCTAACCCTAACCCTAACCCTAACCCTAACCCTAACCCTAACCCTAACCCTAACCCTAACCCTAACCCTAACCCTAACCCTAACCCTAACCCTAACCCTAACCCTAACCCTAACCCTAACCCTAACCCTAACCCTAACCCTAACCCTAACCCTAACCCTAACCCTAACCCTAACCCTAACCCTAACCCTAACCCTAACCCTAACCCTAACCCTAACCCTAACCCTAACCCTAACCCTAACCCTAACCCTAACCCTAACCCTAACCCTAACCCTAACCCTAACCCTAACCCTAACCCTAACCCTAACCCTAACCCTAACCCTAACCCTAACCCTAACCCTAACCCTAACCCTAACCCTAACCCTAACCCTAACCCTAACCCTAACCCTAACCCTAACCCTAACCCTAACCCTAACCCTAACCCTAACCCTAACCCTAACCCTAACCCTAACCCTAACCCTAACCCTAACCCTAACCCTAACCCTAACCCTAACCCTAACCCTAACCCTAACCCTAACCCTAACCCTAACCCTAACCCTAACCCTAACCCTAACCCTAACCCTAACCCTAACCCTAACCCTAACCCTAACCCTAACCCTAACCCTAACCCTAACCCTAACCCTAACCCTAACCCTAACCCTAACCCTAACCCTAACCCTAACCCTAACCCTAACCCTAACCCTAACCCTAACCCTAACCCTAACCCTAACCCTAACCCTAACCCTAACCCTAACCCTAACCCTAACCCTAACCCTAACCCTAACCCTAACCCTAACCCTAACCCTAACCCTAACCCTAACCCTAACCCTAACCCTAACCCTAACCCTAACCCTAACCCTAACCCTAACCCTAACCCTAACCCTAACCCTAACCCTAACCCTAACCCTAACCCTAACCCTAACCCTAACCCTAACCCTAACCCTAACCCTAACCCTAACCCTAACCCTAACCCTAACCCTAACCCTAACCCTAACCCTAACCCTAACCCTAACCCTAACCCTAACCCTAACCCTAACCCTAACCCTAACCCTAACCCTAACCCTAACCCTAACCCTAACCCTAACCCTAACCCTAACCCTAACCCTAACCCTAACCCTAACCCTAACCCTAACCCTAACCCTAACCCTAACCCTAACCCTAACCCTAACCCTAACCCTAACCCTAACCCTAACCCTAACCCTAACCCTAACCCTAACCCTAACCCTAACCCTAACCCTAACCCTAACCCTAACCCTAACCCTAACCCTAACCCTAACCCTAACCCTAACCCTAACCCTAACCCTAACCCTAACCCTAACCCTAACCCTAACCCTAACCCTAACCCTAACCCTAACCCTAACCCTAACCCTAACCCTAACCCTAACCCTAACCCTAACCCTAACCCTAACCCTAACCCTAACCCTAACCCTAACCCTAACCCTAACCCTAACCCTAACCCTAACCCTAACCCTAACCCTAACCCTAACCCTAACCCTAACCCTAACCCTAACCCTAACCCTAACCCTAACCCTAACCCTAACCCTAACCCTAACCCTAACCCTAACCCTAACCCTAACCCTAACCCTAACCCTAACCCTAACCCTAACCCTAACCCTAACCCTAACCCTAACCCTAACCCTAACCCTAACCCTAACCCTAACCCTAACCCTAACCCTAACCCTAACCCTAACCCTAACCCTAACCCTAACCCTAACCCTAACCCTAACCCTAACCCTAACCCTAACCCTAACCCTAACCCTAACCCTAACCCTAACCCTAACCCTAACCCTAACCCTAACCCTAACCCTAACCCTAACCCTAACCCTAACCCTAACCCTAACCCTAACCCTAACCCTAACCCTAACCCTAACCCTAACCCTAACCCTAACCCTAACCCTAACCCTAACCCTAACCCTAACCCTAACCCTAACCCTAACCCTAACCCTAACCCTAACCCTAACCCTAACCCTAACCCTAACCCTAACCCTAACCCTAACCCTAACCCTAACCCTAACCCTAACCCTAACCCTAACCCTAACCCTAACCCTAACCCTAACCCTAACCCTAACCCTAACCCTAACCCTAACCCTAACCCTAACCCTAACCCTAACCCTAACCCTAACCCTAACCCTAACCCTAACCCTAACCCTAACCCTAACCCTAACCCTAACCCTAACCCTAACCCTAACCCTAACCCTAACCCTAACCCTAACCCTAACCCTAACCCTAACCCTAACCCTAACCCTAACCCTAACCCTAACCCTAACCCTAACCCTAACCCTAACCCTAACCCTAACCCTAACCCTAACCCTAACCCTAACCCTAACCCTAACCCTAACCCTAACCCTAACCCTAACCCTAACCCTAACCCTAACCCTAACCCTAACCCTAACCCTAACCCTAACCCTAACCCTAACCCTAACCCTAACCCTAACCCTAACCCTAACCCTAACCCTAACCCTAACCCTAACCCTAACCCTAACCCTAACCCTAACCCTAACCCTAACCCTAACCCTAACCCTAACCCTAACCCTAACCCTAACCCTAACCCTAACCCTAACCCTAACCCTAACCCTAACCCTAACCCTAACCCTAACCCTAACCCTAACCCTAACCCTAACCCTAACCCTAACCCTAACCCTAACCCTAACCCTAACCCTAACCCTAACCCTAACCCTAACCCTAACCCTAACCCTAACCCTAACCCTAACCCTAACCCTAACCCTAACCCTAACCCTAACCCTAACCCTAACCCTAACCCTAACCCTAACCCTAACCCTAACCCTAACCCTAACCCTAACCCTAACCCTAACCCTAACCCTAACCCTAACCCTAACCCTAACCCTAACCCTAACCCTAACCCTAACCCTAACCCTAACCCTAACCCTAACCCTAACCCTAACCCTAACCCTAACCCTAACCCTAACCCTAACCCTAACCCTAACCCTAACCCTAACCCTAACCCTAACCCTAACCCTAACCCTAACCCTAACCCTAACCCTAACCCTAACCCTAACCCTAACCCTAACCCTAACCCTAACCCTAACCCTAACCCTAACCCTAACCCTAACCCTAACCCTAACCCTAACCCTAACCCTAACCCTAACCCTAACCCTAACCCTAACCCTAACCCTAACCCTAACCCTAACCCTAACCCTAACCCTAACCCTAACCCTAACCCTAACCCTAACCCTAACCCTAACCCTAACCCTAACCCTAACCCTAACCCTAACCCTAACCCTAACCCTAACCCTAACCCTAACCCTAACCCTAACCCTAACCCTAACCCTAACCCTAACCCTAACCCTAACCCTAACCCTAACCCTAACCCTAACCCTAACCCTAACCCTAACCCTAACCCTAACCCTAACCCTAACCCTAACCCTAACCCTAACCCTAACCCTAACCCTAACCCTAACCCTAACCCTAACCCTAACCCTAACCCTAACCCTAACCCTAACCCTAACCCTAACCCTAACCCTAACCCTAACCCTAACCCTAACCCTAACCCTAACCCTAACCCTAACCCTAACCCTAACCCTAACCCTAACCCTAACCCTAACCCTAACCCTAACCCTAACCCTAACCCTAACCCTAACCCTAACCCTAACCCTAACCCTAACCCTAACCCTAACCCTAACCCTAACCCTAACCCTAACCCTAACCCTAACCCTAACCCTAACCCTAACCCTAACCCTAACCCTAACCCTAACCCTAACCCTAACCCTAACCCTAACCCTAACCCTAACCCTAACCCTAACCCTAACCCTAACCCTAACCCTAACCCTAACCCTAACCCTAACCCTAACCCTAACCCTAACCCTAACCCTAACCCTAACCCTAACCCTAACCCTAACCCTAACCCTAACCCTAACCCTAACCCTAACCCTAACCCTAACCCTAACCCTAACCCTAACCCTAACCCTAACCCTAACCCTAACCCTAACCCTAACCCTAACCCTAACCCTAACCCTAACCCTAACCCTAACCCTAACCCTAACCCTAACCCTAACCCTAACCCTAACCCTAACCCTAACCCTAACCCTAACCCTAACCCTAACCCTAACCCTAACCCTAACCCTAACCCTAACCCTAACCCTAACCCTAACCCTAACCCTAACCCTAACCCTAACCCTAACCCTAACCCTAACCCTAACCCTAACCCTAACCCTAACCCTAACCCTAACCCTAACCCTAACCCTAACCCTAACCCTAACCCTAACCCTAACCCTAACCCTAACCCTAACCCTAACCCTAACCCTAACCCTAACCCTAACCCTAACCCTAACCCTAACCCTAACCCTAACCCTAACCCTAACCCTAACCCTAACCCTAACCCTAACCCTAACCCTAACCCTAACCCTAACCCTAACCCTAACCCTAACCCTAACCCTAACCCTAACCCTAACCCTAACCCTAACCCTAACCCTAACCCTAACCCTAACCCTAACCCTAACCCTAACCCTAACCCTAACCCTAACCCTAACCCTAACCCTAACCCTAACCCTAACCCTAACCCTAACCCTAACCCTAACCCTAACCCTAACCCTAACCCTAACCCTAACCCTAACCCTAACCCTAACCCTAACCCTAACCCTAACCCTAACCCTAACCCTAACCCTAACCCTAACCCTAACCCTAACCCTAACCCTAACCCTAACCCTAACCCTAACCCTAACCCTAACCCTAACCCTAACCCTAACCCTAACCCTAACCCTAACCCTAACCCTAACCCTAACCCTAACCCTAACCCTAACCCTAACCCTAACCCTAACCCTAACCCTAACCCTAACCCTAACCCTAACCCTAACCCTAACCCTAACCCTAACCCTAACCCTAACCCTAACCCTAACCCTAACCCTAACCCTAACCCTAACCCTAACCCTAACCCTAACCCTAACCCTAACCCTAACCCTAACCCTAACCCTAACCCTAACCCTAACCCTAACCCTAACCCTAACCCTAACCCTAACCCTAACCCTAACCCTAACCCTAACCCTAACCCTAACCCTAACCCTAACCCTAACCCTAACCCTAACCCTAACCCTAACCCTAACCCTAACCCTAACCCTAACCCTAACCCTAACCCTAACCCTAACCCTAACCCTAACCCTAACCCTAACCCTAACCCTAACCCTAACCCTAACCCTAACCCTAACCCTAACCCTAACCCTAACCCTAACCCTAACCCTAACCCTAACCCTAACCCTAACCCTAACCCTAACCCTAACCCTAACCCTAACCCTAACCCTAACCCTAACCCTAACCCTAACCCTAACCCTAACCCTAACCCTAACCCTAACCCTAACCCTAACCCTAACCCTAACCCTAACCCTAACCCTAACCCTAACCCTAACCCTAACCCTAACCCTAACCCTAACCCTAACCCTAACCCTAACCCTAACCCTAACCCTAACCCTAACCCTAACCCTAACCCTAACCCTAACCCTAACCCTAACCCTAACCCTAACCCTAACCCTAACCCTAACCCTAACCCTAACCCTAACCCTAACCCTAACCCTAACCCTAACCCTAACCCTAACCCTAACCCTAACCCTAACCCTAACCCTAACCCTAACCCTAACCCTAACCCTAACCCTAACCCTAACCCTAACCCTAACCCTAACCCTAACCCTAACCCTAACCCTAACCCTAACCCTAACCCTAACCCTAACCCTAACCCTAACCCTAACCCTAACCCTAACCCTAACCCTAACCCTAACCCTAACCCTAACCCTAACCCTAACCCTAACCCTAACCCTAACCCTAACCCTAACCCTAACCCTAACCCTAACCCTAACCCTAACCCTAACCCTAACCCTAACCCTAACCCTAACCCTAACCCTAACCCTAACCCTAACCCTAACCCTAACCCTAACCCTAACCCTAACCCTAACCCTAACCCTAACCCTAACCCTAACCCTAACCCTAACCCTAACCCTAACCCTAACCCTAACCCTAACCCTAACCCTAACCCTAACCCTAACCCTAACCCTAACCCTAACCCTAACCCTAACCCTAACCCTAACCCTAACCCTAACCCTAACCCTAACCCTAACCCTAACCCTAACCCTAACCCTAACCCTAACCCTAACCCTAACCCTAACCCTAACCCTAACCCTAACCCTAACCCTAACCCTAACCCTAACCCTAACCCTAACCCTAACCCTAACCCTAACCCTAACCCTAACCCTAACCCTAACCCTAACCCTAACCCTAACCCTAACCCTAACCCTAACCCTAACCCTAACCCTAACCCTAACCCTAACCCTAACCCTAACCCTAACCCTAACCCTAACCCTAACCCTAACCCTAACCCTAACCCTAACCCTAACCCTAACCCTAACCCTAACCCTAACCCTAACCCTAACCCTAACCCTAACCCTAACCCTAACCCTAACCCTAACCCTAACCCTAACCCTAACCCTAACCCTAACCCTAACCCTAACCCTAACCCTAACCCTAACCCTAACCCTAACCCTAACCCTAACCCTAACCCTAACCCTAACCCTAACCCTAACCCTAACCCTAACCCTAACCCTAACCCTAACCCTAACCCTAACCCTAACCCTAACCCTAACCCTAACCCTAACCCTAACCCTAACCCTAACCCTAACCCTAACCCTAACCCTAACCCTAACCCTAACCCTAACCCTAACCCTAACCCTAACCCTAACCCTAACCCTAACCCTAACCCTAACCCTAACCCTAACCCTAACCCTAACCCTAACCCTAACCCTAACCCTAACCCTAACCCTAACCCTAACCCTAACCCTAACCCTAACCCTAACCCTAACCCTAACCCTAACCCTAACCCTAACCCTAACCCTAACCCTAACCCTAACCCTAACCCTAACCCTAACCCTAACCCTAACCCTAACCCTAACCCTAACCCTAACCCTAACCCTAACCCTAACCCTAACCCTAACCCTAACCCTAACCCTAACCCTAACCCTAACCCTAACCCTAACCCTAACCCTAACCCTAACCCTAACCCTAACCCTAACCCTAACCCTAACCCTAACCCTAACCCTAACCCTAACCCTAACCCTAACCCTAACCCTAACCCTAACCCTAACCCTAACCCTAACCCTAACCCTAACCCTAACCCTAACCCTAACCCTAACCCTAACCCTAACCCTAACCCTAACCCTAACCCTAACCCTAACCCTAACCCTAACCCTAACCCTAACCCTAACCCTAACCCTAACCCTAACCCTAACCCTAACCCTAACCCTAACCCTAACCCTAACCCTAACCCTAACCCTAACCCTAACCCTAACCCTAACCCTAACCCTAACCCTAACCCTAACCCTAACCCTAACCCTAACCCTAACCCTAACCCTAACCCTAACCCTAACCCTAACCCTAACCCTAACCCTAACCCTAACCCTAACCCTAACCCTAACCCTAACCCTAACCCTAACCCTAACCCTAACCCTAACCCTAACCCTAACCCTAACCCTAACCCTAACCCTAACCCTAACCCTAACCCTAACCCTAACCCGAACCCTAACCCTAACCCTAACCCTAACCCTAACCCTAACCCTAACCCTAACCCTAACCCTAACCCTAACCCTAACCCTAACCCTAACCCTAACCCTAACCCTAACCCTAACCCTAACCCTAACCCTAACCCTAACCCTAACCCTAACCCTAACCCTAACCCTAACCCTAACCCTAACCCTAACCCTAACCCTAACCCTAACCCTAACCCTAACCCTAACCCTAACCCTAACCCTAACCCTAACCCTAACCCTAACCCTAACCCTAACCCTAACCCTAACCCTAACCCTAACCCTAACCCTAACCCTAACCCTAACCCTAACCCTAACCCTAACCCTAACCCTAACCCTAACCCTAACCCTAACCCTAACCCTAACCCTAACCCTAACCCTAACCCTAACCCTAACCCTAACCCTAACCCTAACCCTAACCCTAACCCTAACCCTAACCCTAACCCTAACCCTAACCCTAACCCTAACCCTAACCCTAACCCTAACCCTAACCCTAACCCTAACCCTAACCCTAACCCTAACCCTAACCCTAACCCTAACCCTAACCCTAACCCTAACCCTAACCCTAACCCTAACCCTAACCCTAACCCTAACCCTAACCCTAACCCTAACCCTAACCCTAACCCTAACCCTAACCCTAACCCTAACCCTAACCCTAACCCTAACCCTAACCCTAACCCTAACCCTAACCCTAACCCTAACCCTAACCCTAACCCTAACCCTAACCCTAACCCTAACCCTAACCCTAACCCTAACCCTAACCCTAACCCTAACCCTAACCCTAACCCTAACCCTAACCCTAACCCTAACCCTAACCCTAACCCTAACCCTAACCCTAACCCTAACCCTAACCCTAACCCTAACCCTAACCCTAACCCTAACCCTAACCCTAACCCTAACCCTAACCCTAACCCTAACCCTAACCCTAACCCTAACCCTAACCCTAACCCTAACCCTAACCCTAACCCTAACCCTAACCCTAACCCTAACCCTAACCCTAACCCTAACCCTAACCCTAACCCTAACCCTAACCCTAACCCTAACCCTAACCCTAACCCTAACCCTAACCCTAACCCTAACCCTAACCCTAACCCTAACCCTAACCCTAACCCTAACCCTAACCCTAACCCTAACCCTAACCCTAACCCTAACCCTAACCCTAACCCTAACCCTAACCCTAACCCTAACCCTAACCCTAACCCTAACCCTAACCCTAACCCTAACCCTAACCCTAACCCTAACCCTAACCCTAACCCTAACCCTAACCCTAACCCTAACCCTAACCCTAACCCTAACCCTAACCCTAACCCTAACCCTAACCCTAACCCTAACCCTAACCCTAACCCTAACCCTAACCCTAACCCTAACCCTAACCCTAACCCTAACCCTAACCCTAACCCTAACCCTAACCCTAACCCTAACCCTAACCCTAACCCTAACCCTAACCCTAACCCTAACCCTAACCCTAACCCTAACCCTAAC